>NC_046633.1:21992106-22009606 GCF_900324485.2 Mastacembelus armatus
GGCTTGTGTAGGAATGACAAGCTCTGACTGCCTTAATATTTTCAGCATGTTCAAAGACCCAGTCACCGTAGAGAGTTATTGTGAATTTTGGAGTGTTTTCTTCCAAAGCACTGTGTTCATATGCAAATACCTTTGTCAAATTGTCTTATGAAAAGAACTTGTCTTATTGGTCTTTTTCACTTTCTACATGCACAAGTGAGAAAATGAGGGATTAGCTGCATGTCTGTTTGTAAATTGTTTAATTTGTCTCATTTGGTTCAGTTGTATGTGATTAGCCATGTCGGGCAAACATTCAGCTCCTAATGCTGCATGAAGAAGAGATTTCATAGTGTCCTGATAAAATCAAAGTGATCTGTGCTAACAGGCAAATGTGGGTAATTAGGAGAATAAATTGCTCATTTCAACAGAAATGCAAAGTGATATTAAGATGGATTACATGTATGACTTTACTTAATACATAAAATTAGTGGCACTTCCTTATTTGTCTGATCCTGTCTGTACAGTATGAACCCCGGGGTCCTGGTCGGCCTCTCTATCAGCGACGCATCTCCTCCAGCTACCCAGAAGAACCATCTCCAGCTAACACCCACAATACCCTGTCACAGCATCCTCAGCCCTGTACATCAGACCACCAGGACCACCCCCATGCACACATACAGCACCATCAGCACCCTCATGCCCCGTACGTTTATCCCTCACACGACCCCTGGCCCAGTAACGGTGGAGGTCCCGGTCCGTTCCAGAACATTCCGTGTAACGGAGTAGGCACACTCACTCAGCACCGCGATCTTCTGGGTAGGTGTCGTCAAATGTGCTGTGTTTAGACATTATGGTGTTCTCACTGGAATAGTTTTTGTGTTAAGTCACACCTGTTTATTGTACAGCCTTAATGTTCTGAGTCTCATTTACCTCTCGTTTCATTTTGGAAAACCTTTCCATGTGACAGCTTCCAAGGCCCTTCGTCAGCCAGAGGAGCAGGGGAAAGCTGAGGCCACAGCAGCTCAGCAGACACACCCACACTCACTCAACTCCCTTCAGCACCTCGGACAGTTTCCTCCTCTCATGCCCAACAAGCAGCAGCAGCCTCCACCGCCGCCACCGCCGCCGCCACAGGTTCCCACAGAGCCCAGTCAGGGGGCTCAAAATTTAAGCAAACCACCCACCATGTCCTACGCTAGCGCCCTCCGCGCCCCACCGAAGCCCCGAGCTGTTCGCCCTGAACAGGTCAAAAAGAACAGCGACCCTCTCTCCCTCCTACAGGAGCTGAGTATAGGAAGTTCAAATGGTAGCAATGGGTACTATTCCTACTTTAAATGAGTGTCACATCTTCAATGTAATAAATAAGTGATTATATTTAAAAAAAAAAAAAAGAAAAAAAAAAGAAAAAAAAAGAAAAACTGTTTATAAAAACAAAAAAATGTGCAAAGTGCATTTACAAATTGTTTCTCTCAGTAGGCTTGTTTTCTGCATTTTGTTTCATTTAAAACTTTTATTTGTAACAGTCTTTTCTCCTGTTTCACATATCTGTGAAGAAAATAAGTATATATAATGAATGCATTACTGGTATATATACATACTCATTATGTATATATGAATATATACTTATATTATCTACACTTGTATATGTACTTAATGCTAAAAAATATAAAAAAAAGATTTAGTTGACCACTTAGCTACTTGCTTATTATTCCTAATTGAAGTTGGTTACGTTGGTTAGAAAATGGCTATATTGAAGTTTTTATCACTTTGTATTCCTCAGTTTTGAGTGGACATTGCGTCTTGATTTTCATACTACTGTAGTTGTGGAAATGGACAAAAGCTAAGTGGTCAACTGACACAGAAACTACATGGAACAGTGTATAGAAGTAGATACATTTTCCTCTAATCTGTACATATAAAGAAATAAAAGACTGAATTGTATGCCACAGACATGCCCTTAAATTCCTGTATCATGCTAGCATTTGCATTATGAATTCTTTTCCGTTTGTTTGCTTCTGATTCTTAAATCTTAGAATCATCTTAAGTGATTTAGTAGTAAATGTGATTCTTTACTGAAAAATAACAATGCAAATCTCGATTGTGTATTTTAGTTTTCCCCAATGTCTCATCCGCAACAATAGTGTGAAAATGTCCAAATAAGAGCAACCATGTCCTCTGTTTACGTTAAGGATCTGTTTCTGTGACAAGATTATCCCAAACTGCTTCACCGATTCTCTATCATTTTATTTCTTTGTTTCATTATATTTTATTCCTTTGAGACAGTCATAACATTGTGATCAAGTTACTCCCCAAGTCATGTCAAATGGGGTGTCAACACCATCTGCACCAGGGAAATTGTTTCAGTAACTTCTGGGGATAAGAAATCTGTTTTTTGTTGCTAATGGATGTTGAGTTTTGTTTGTTTTTGTTTTGTTTTTATTTTGTGGGAAAGGTTGCAGTACAGTGAGGGTCTGTGAAAGTGAAGAGAGCTGAGGTCAGAGTGGTGTGTTAGGTAAGTTGAAACACTGCCAGTCAAATGTTTTTGAGCACATTAGTGTTTTTAGTTAAATCCCAAGTAGTAGGCAAGTTAAATACCCTGTAATTTGAATTTGTATGTGAAGGTGTGAAATGTTTTTGGCTTCTTTATTTTATTGGAAATGGTCTTACCCAACATGTGCATCATTCTGTCAGATACAAGAGCTCCAGTCAGATTTGAGCCTTTTCATAGTGTATTTCCCATTGCCTCTGTAAGACTTTGAATACCTGAGTAATATGACCCTTATAAAGAACAATAACCACTTATCTTGGTATTTGCTTCCATTTGTACTATAAAAATAGATCATTTCCTATAAAGCCAAAAGCATGTCCTGTTTCTTAAACATGTTTTTTAATTCCAGGGCATTTAAAAGAAAACGGTTCCCCTCTGCATTTCAACACACTACTTGAGATTTAACCAAAAAAGAACTCAACTTGATAAAAGCAACTTTACAATAAGTTCTTCAGAAATGTATGAGTGATAGCAAGCCTGTTTTTGGGTTGTGCAGAATGAATTGGTAATGTGGAAATTGTCCCTGGTCATTTACACAATTAAATGATCCACTTTAACGGTTTGATCTGATGCTACATGCAGGAGTAGATGGATGATCTATTTTCCTTAGTTATTCAAAACTGGCATGACCATGTTTTAAATCTGCTCCAGCCACATATATTTTTCTCTTATTCCCCTAAAACACATGAAAAACATAACATGGGAACATCCGTCTTCAAATTCTGGTCAAAGTTTCTTGGTGGTGGTTGACACACAGTGATCCAGCACAGCTACATGCACGTAAATTTCACTTCAAAATATAGAAATCTTGATGATTTATGTCCCATCGCAGGTAACTTATAAGAAGACACATACAGTGTATCAACATGCTGGAGACAGTCATCCAGTGCTAATATATGTAATTTATGAATTGTTCACACACCACTGCCCCATCTGCAAATTGGTATAATTGTACTCAAATCATCCTGCTGCATCATGACTTTCATATGGCAGTTAGACCCTGTTAAATCTTTTCTTCAGAAAGCTAACACCCAACAGCTACCAACTTAAATGTGTTCCAAACAGTCAGCGGAGAGCTTCACGCAAGCTGTGGTTTTATTTTTTAAGTTTTGACATTGTGATTCAAACATCCAGATTATTTGACTTAGCAGAACATCACATACTTGTAAATATGCATTTTCTAGGTATTTACAAACAAGAACTTTGGGAGCGCCTCAATTTTGTAGAAGCTGTTCAAAGAAGAGGTATGCCCTTTTTAATTATGCAAATTCACACAAAAATAATTCTAGAAATTAACAACAACCCAGTTGATAGTTGCAACTTGTAATTTTTTAGATGTTTTTTTAAGACGGTGTCTGACTGATTAGGGCAAGAGGAGAATTTCTTTTGCAACTGTCAAAAATCCTATTTAACTGTAAAATACATATTTTAAGTATGTAAGTTGCTGGATTTGTCCTGTTTTTTTTTTTTTCACCACTTCTCAGCTGTAGAACAATCAACCTGTTCTGTTTTTTTTTGTTTGTTTGTTTGTTTTTTTGTTTTTTTTATGTGAAACTTTTTTTTCCTGCATGTGAAATGACCTGGCTGGTTTTTATCCCTGTTTCTATTAGTTTGTATTGATGGATGGAAAAAAAGGAAGAAAAAAAAAAAAGCTTTTGTTCAATCTGCAGTCAGTTTTTTGCTATATTATTTAATGTGTACAATAACTTGTGACATTATCAGCAAAGCTATAATACTATTATACTAACATGTCAATCAAATACGTAATGTAAGTTTGTTTTTTGTTTTTTTGTTTTTTTTTGTTGTTTTTCCTGCAGTTACTTAGCAGGGCTAAAGCTGAGGTTGCTCCCTGGTGTGTCAGAATTACAAAGCTTCAGACATGCGCTGTCCATGGCTAATCTCTCAAGTCGTGCAATACTAACGTTTCACCACTTCTTCAGCTGTATTTTTATTTCTGAAGCAGGAGAGATTGAGCCAAAGACATTCAAAAGGGACTTTATTTACTCTTGTTTTTATTGCTGATTTGTTTTTAAGACTTCACACTTGTCTCATCAGACTTCGTTGTATTCGTTCAAAGCATGGGTTTGAATGGCTCTTTGCTTAAAAAGTAAAAATGAAATTAAAAAAAGAAGGGTACTAACTCTTCAAATGGGATGAATTCACCTCCCCATGTTGCACCATGTGTCACTATCTAAATTGGTCGTTTTCTTACAGTCTTGCCTTTTTAAGAAAATCAAGTGAAACCAGCTTGCGTGTGGGGCACATGGGAAGGGAGCAACCTTTTGCCCAGCCAGTAGAGAGCACTGTGTTCAGCCTTCTATAAACACCACATTTCTTCCTGTTATTTGTCCGCTCTCCTCCGTTCTTCCCTCTCTGCAGTGAATCAATGGCACACCTGTTCTCCCAGCCTCCCAGCCCCATTGGTTCCTCCCTTGTGGGTGCAAAATAATAAATAGATTTTACTCTTCTTCACTTCAATTGGTGGTGGTTGTAATAAAGGATTTAGACTGTGTTTCAAAGGTTTATTTTCTTTTTTTTTAATTTGTTTCTCTATTAAAGTGTTTTTATTGAAACAGCTTGAGTTTGTTTTTCTGAATCATTCTCTGCATGATAGGGCTGTGCTCTAGTGAAGTCATGATAGACAGTCTATGGTACTTTGTGGTGTTGTCTCCGCTATCAAGCCACAGTGTTGAGTGATTTGGGAAGATTTCAACAATGTTAGCTTTAAACTCATAAGGCTGATAGGGAGGGACATGCTGACACCATATTTTTATATTCATTCTCATTCTCACACATGATAAGTCTTAACCCATTTTACCCTGGTACATGAAATCAAAGGAAACATAACACAAAGTGATGTCTGACAGGTTTTGCAAAGCTTAATGTTTATTTTTTATTACAAAGACACACAGAATCTGCTACATTCCAAAACATCTTATTGCATGCTATATTCAATAACAATGACAAGACTGAGAATATAGAACCTTAATGTCAGAAATGGCACTTATGTTTACTATGCCATTTATTCCTTATTTATTTATTTATTTATTTTTTTGGTCAAAAATAAAGTAACATTCAACCAAGAGAAATCTAAAACAGATTAAATAAACCACACTAAAGGGAATTTTGCTGTGAAAAAGCTCATAGCATGGATGGATATGTCTTATATAAACTGTTGCATATCCGAAAGTATGATCTTTGACGTCACACCAGGTTCCTCACTTGTAGTTGTTACACTCGAACTTTGGAAAAGCTGGTTAGTGTAGTTTATGATGTGGAGGCCTGATAAGAGGCTATGTATCCTAAAGAAATCATACCGCTACACGATGTAGTTACAACCAGCCCACATTTTCACTTAGTTTCACTTTTATATTGTAGTTACAGTGGAAATGTATTTAAAACTGTCGTTGACAGCTGTGATTTAAAAACAATCCACTTGATATGCAGCTTTACTTCAAGTTGCATTTCCTGTTTATGTGTTTGTGTGATTTGACTGGCTAACAGTCCATTCTAAGACAAAACAGTATGTTTTTTTTTTTCATTGAAGTAAAAGTCAGAGACAACTGAGTTGACACGCTGACTTTTAAAAGTCTGTAACTGTCTGCACGTACAGTATAAGTAGAGCTTGGCAAGTACAAATCATTTAACCCATGCTCTCTGTGCATTTGTTTCACACAGCAAACCTGCAGCAACATAGATGGATGCAAGTGGCAATTTTTCACATGTATCAAATGGGTTGTGACATCAACATGAACAGAGAATTGTTTGTTTCTGTTAGCGTTGGAAGCTGTCAACAAAGAAGTAAAAGCCCTTGTATGCGCACCTGCTAGAACTGAATCTTTTCCAGCATGATCAGTGCTCTGCAGTGACTGTGTGGGTGTTTAGCATTCAGCCTGCCACACACACACACACACACACACACATCTGCTCTGTGCTTCTGCTTTGCTCCTTATTTTAAGGGGACATTCCTCATCTTTAAAGTTTCTTTATCAACCCTAGAAATATACAACTTAACATATAGATCCTGACTTGCATTGGTTAATTGACATTGACTGTGAGGGAGTTTCTTCCTCGATCATCTGAATAACAATTGCTATGTACAAGATTTCATACATAACGCATTACATTAAATTGAACTTTGTATCAATCCTGTAACTGTATTTACTGTATTCTAAGGGTGTTGTTAATGTATTTTAGCTAAGGCATTTGACAATGACACACTGTGTAGTAAGGGAGACCAAACAAGACCATAGTCACATGATCGTGAAGTGTTCTATATGTGCTTTGCAAATGCAAATGCCATTTGGCCCAGATGTGCTCTTACTGAGAAATGTGATGAGTTTGAAGCCATGGATCAGATTTGATCTCTGGTCAGCAACATGAACAGCATTTCATTTTACACTCTGGGTAGACATACAGAATAATGCATACATATAAAACTCTGACAATAGGGCCATATTCAGGTTGCTGCTAAAAGAAACTTGATGGAAACCAACAGCAGCGTGGCCTTAAGATGGCAGACAGTTTATGAGCATCCTAACCCCTCGTGTGCACCATGTAAGGAATGTCACAGGAAACTCCCTACGTGCGGAGGACATGGCTGCAAGATATGGTCTTGGTAATAGATTACAGTATGTACATATTTTCTCCTTAGTCTCAAATGTCTTGATTTCAGTTTTTGTTATTAACCATTTAATTGAACATATTAGGGAGAGAATCAGTATCACTGGTGAGGAAAAGTGAGTCTGGGACTTTAGATCCTTGACCCATATACATTCTATGTTCACACATGTAAAATCAGAAAAGTCAGTTTTGTTGTCTGTGTTGATGTGTGTTTTCCTCAGAGTACTCTGTAATGAATGTTAATTTCCAGAATTTTAGTTCTTGTGACTCTGCAGAAGAATACAGGCTAAAGTCAGATTGTATTTTCTATCAGTGGCTTTAGTCAATACACACCAGAATCCGTTTCTGTCATCAACTGTTATGGCCAGCACTTGTTCTTGAAATGAATCTAACATCTGTACTCAAAAGACACAATCGACCTTATCCTGCATTTGTTTGTTTGACTACCTATCACTCTGTTTGCTCTGGCTCTGCATCCATGCATGTTTCCCATGGATTCCTGGGCATCTGGGGCATGGAGAGTATCAGGAGGGCGATGCCAGTGAGAAACAGGAGGATGAAGCCAGTGCAGGCACAGGCAAAGGACCAGGAATAGTAGTATTCAATCCAGATCGTTTCGTCGCTCTCGATCATTCTTTTGACTGATTGGCGCATCACCTCCAGCGAGATGAAGGAACAGAGACCTGGGAGGGAGAGAGGTTGGTAAATACGAGTCAGACAACCTGTAATATCACCAGGCTGGGAAATCAGAATTTTACTAGTCAACTGAACTCACCTGCAAATGCAAAGAACATGCCAGCAGGCTTGAGGAGATAATCTCTTCCTTTGCCTTTACCGGTACATGATCCTAGCAAAGACAGAGATCCCAAGATCATGAAGGCCAGACTGAAGATGGAGATGGCTGCAGCAGAGATGTTGTACTCTGGAAAGAGAGAGACCAAAAAGTTCTGACATTATGACAAAAATAATTTAAACTCCAGCTCCTGTTGTCCTGATGTCATTTTGTTGTACACACACATTCATACAGTACATTTGGCTGCTTGGTCGCTATTTAGAAATGAAACAGTGTGTGGTTAGTTAGTGACAACATCTAACTCAAATAATCTGATGTATTTTCATGTCTGAGGTTGCACTGTAAACCCCAACATACCCGTTTTCTCTAATCTGTTATGCATATTGAGCCAGGATATGACATCATGTGATAGGTCCTCCATTATAGCTGCTGTTGGTGATGTGTTTCCTGGGTAAGTGAATCCACTTCCTGTTGCTAACATGCTGTACTGTGTGTTTCTGTACAGCTTGTTTACAGACTCACCTAAAAACTAACAAGGTTCTGTGTACAGCAGCTCATGAACCGTTGCATATTCCTGTCCTAGTCAAGGACTTTTTTGTCCAGTACTTCTTGTTATTTCCAGACTTGTTACTTCTGGCTTGTTAGCCTGCCATTTAGCTTAGCTAGCTGCTAGCATGGCCTCTCTCTGTCACTCCTGCTCTGTGCCACATGTTTAGTTATTCCTCTGCTTCCTTTAGTCACAATGAGACCTGTAATAAGTGTATGGGCCTGGTAGCTTTGGAGGTGAAGATCACTGAATTGGAAGCACCACACCAACCAAAACCAGCTAGCCTAGCCCCGTTAGCTGGTGTGGCTCTAGTTAGCTATCCAACGAAAAATCAGCCTGGGTGACAATCTGATGGAAACATCCTGCTAAGCAAAAGCCTGTGGCTCATCATTAACCGATTTTCCCCACTAGATTACTGTAACTTATTACTATAAAAATCCATTAAAAATGCCCCAGTAAATTCCATAAAAAGCCTCCAGTTAATCCAGAATGCTGCAGCCAGAGTCCTGACAGGAACTAGCAAGAGAGATCATATTTGTCCTATATTAGCTTCTCTTCATTGGCTCCCTGTAAAATACAGAATAGAATTTAAAATCCTTCTCCTCACATACAAATCCCTTTATGATCAAGCTCCTTCATACCTTAAAGACCTCATAGTACCATATTATCCCAATAGACCACTTCGCTCTCAGAGTGCAAGTCTACTTGTGGTTCCCAGAGTTTCCAAAAGCAGAATGGGAGGCAGAGCCTTTAGTTATCAAGCTCCTCTCCTGTGGAACCAGCTCCCAGCCTGGGTTCAGGAGGCAGACACTCTCTGTTCTTTTAAGGCTAGACTTAAAACCTTCTTTTTTAACAGAGCTTATAGTTAGGGCTGGTTCAGGTGAGCCTGAACCATACTCCATACTTGTGATTTGGCGCTTAAAAATAAAATTGAATTGAAGACTGAAGTTAAGTGTTGTTTGTGGAACAGAAACAGCAGCTGGCTTGTATTTCTGTGCAGAGAGGCCAGGATGCAAGGCCTTTGATCTGCTGCCTGTGAACCATGCCCAGGGGATAGGTGCTCCTCTGAGGGAGAGAGCCTTCATCTTCTGCCGGCAGGTAGGCTGGGCCGCACCCTTAAATCTCTGCCTCCTCTAAGATACTGTATGTCTGTGGACCTTGTTGGATAACTCTCTCAGAAACACCAGAGTTACTTAAAAGCAAGTGTGAGGCAGACATCACACAGTTCTTAAGACTTTTTGGTGATATCAGGCTGGCTTCTGTGAACTGATGAAAGTTTCCTCAGTCCTCAGAAATATGAAGTTAGCATATGATAAAAGTCAACCCTCAACCTCAGTAAGGGGCAGTCTTTTGAGGTTGTACTGTTGTGTCTATATATGTAAATGTATATATACTGTTGGTTCATGCTTGTTTGTAGGATCATTCCTGTGTCTATATGCTTATGCTTATAATGATGATGTCAAAATGTGGAGAGGAGATTTAAATGAAAACTGAAGGTTCAGAATTAAGTTTTTTTTTAGTTCTCTTTCCTGAGTTAATCTGGCACATGCTAATCTTATACAGTACATCTCTGCCTCTTCGTACAGCTTCAAAGGGGAATTGTAACTAATTCATTTAGGTGCTCTAGTAAAATGAATGCAGAACCTCCACGGGCCCAGACTGTTTTCAACCTTTAAGATTTTTCTTACAGTTACTTATTGTTTTTACCTGTGGCAAGCGACAGTCTTGTTGTGTGGATGAATGTGCCTGTGGTGACATACGTCTACTGTGATCATTCATCCAGCTACAGACCATAATGGTATAGACAAATGGCTCAGTCAGGAGTGAATAACACTACAGGGAATTTACATCAATGCTGCAATTATTCCAGCTGCAATTATTCCAGCAAACGTGTGTCTCTCAAGGGCCAGCCATCAGCACGCACATCTGTGTGTATATGCCATGTTTTTGCTACACTGTGGGGACTGAATCCTGTTCATCTAGTGACAAGGGGACAAAATCCAGGTCCAGTGTAAATCACTGAATTATAAAGAGACGACTTGTTTTAAAGTTAGCGAGAGGTTATGGTAAGGTTAAGGCATTGTCCCCACAAGAAATAGAAACAGATTTATATTTGTGTGTGTGTGTGTGTGTGTGTGTGTATGTATGCTCGGGGGAGGGGTAGCCATAAACGCTGACATTAGCGAATCACCTCATGCAAATTTCCATTTGCATTTACATCTCCAGTAACTGAGTGTGACAGCGCTCCATGTGTTTGGCCCCCTAACACACATGACATGGGAGAGCTGTCGTACAATGTGTGTGTTGACTGGACTGATTAAAGCTGTAGCTCACCAAAGACAGGGTGGAAAGAGTAGAGGATGGAAGCAATGGGGGCTGGAATAAACACAGCTCTGAACTGTCAGCTGTACTACACATACTGTATATTTCTGCTGCTGTTCCTAATGTGTATGTGAAAGGCTGTTACCCTTGTGTCAGTACATCCTGTGAATTCTGTGACTTAGTAAACTACGACCCCCAGGTGCAGACCATCATAGAGGGAAGAAAAGGATTAATAGAGTGCTCCAAATCTTCCAACATATATTTATGATCTATATATGGGAGGAGGTGTAGGACCTAAAAGTCAATGGACATAAAAAGGACATCACTTTTAACTACAAGTGGCCAATAGGTTGGAAAAGTCAAAGGGAAATCTGGCTGTCTTTCTCAGGACCTCTAAATGTCTGATAACAGGTTTTATCATTGACAGCCAGTGGAATACACCTGCTGTTGAAACATGAATACAAATCTGAGGCCACAGAAAGCAGAGCAGTTGCAGCAGGTGAAACCAGCTGGGAAACCATAATCCAACCAGTTTGACTTCTCACAGAGTGGGATGTCCCAATATTTATATATATTCTAACATATTTATAAAATGAAGTTGCAAATTATTCTCTCCTCTTTTCATTCTCAGACAGAACAGACAGGGAACCGTGACAGAAACCTACCTTTTTGTGTTTTATATTCGAATATCTCAGTGTCCTGCCCAGGAGTGAAGTGCCTGAAGTAAGTGCAGTTTTCCTCTGTAAAAAAAAAAACAAAAAAAACAGAAAATTGGATTTAGTAATAAATTAAGCTAAACCTGCAGTGTTTGATTTTTTTGCATTGTCAATCAAAAATTTCCTTTAATTTCAATTAAGATTCCTATGTTCAACCAAACACTTTTTGGAAAAAAAATCAAACTGAATGAGATTTATCACAGTTGTTTCATATCGTCATACATAATAGCGTTTGTTGTTGTGGAACAGCTGTCTTTGACATCTAATGTGTGTTTTAAAATTTATTTTCCTTTCAGAAAATAGTCTTGTTACTTTTTCTTTGCTCAACCCCTGTTCCAGCTTTGCCCCACATAGCTGTGCACCAGTGGCTCTGCTCCACCTGCTGCTGTGAATATGCCCCCTCTGTTGAACACTTTACACTGTCTCAGAGCTATCCCAGTGTTTTTCAAAAGCATGTCACACATTGACACTACTGAGTTAATATTCCCACTAAAATGGTTGTGTGATGTCATGCAGTGTCCAAATCTGCGATAGGTGGTTTGACTGTCAAAGTAAAAATGGTTACATCACACATCACAATCACTTTTTCTCAGCCAGACGAGGTGTTAAACCTTAGGGATTTGTGCAAATAAAGCCAGGCTGCTTTATGTGTGTGATCACAGCATGGATTGGTAGAATAAATACTGTCTGATTGGGTGCCAGGTTTAAAAAAAAAAAAAAAAACACATTTGAATCCGGTAAAAAAGAAAAAGACTTGGTTGACTTATACAACTTACTGGGGTTTAAAAATCACTTAAACTAATGCAAAATCAAGTGTATGTCAGTGATCTTGGTTATGGCATCAGGTTTCCACTTGCATGCATGCTTTTAATCCCCTTTTCCATACAGTCTCAACATAGGACACGAGTGAAATGCGTTTCTGTGGAAATATGTAGTACCGCATGGTATCATATCACTGTTATAGCTAGATGGATGGCCATGCAATGGCACATGCTGTGATGGTAGATCATTTTACTGTTTACTCTGGAAACCATTAAAATAAACCTAAGGGATGTCAACTGTCCTCCAATCAAAATAACAGTCATTAAATATGTAAGGCAAAATCAATATCTCTCCATCTCACTATATTGTATGGGCAAGAAAGATGTTTTTATGAATGAGGACAGGGACTGGCCATAAAAAATAAATAGACAAAATAAATAAAAACATATATAACATACACTGTTACTAAGCAACAAGCTCCAGTGTGTTTCAGTGTAGAAGTCTGCGAGAGAAACTAGTTGTACTTCTGAGTCAAACCTTGTGTTCATAAGGGAAACTAAAAAACAAAAACCTGAACTTATCTCATTTCTCTTCTGTTTTTTAAAGGAATGCGAATTACCTCTCAGCCTATATTCCTTCTTTGCTGTGACACAAGACAACTTCTTAACAGCAGGAAACATGGTGTCTAAGTGAGGTAAGATTTTATTTTCAGGTCCTGGACTTAAAACTCCCAGCAGGGCAAGTGGCTCTTCATTCACTAGCTGCATTTCACGTATGTTTAAGTGGAGCCACTCTGCATTTATTAGACCTTGATGTAGACACTTTGAGCTCATTATCTGTATCAGGCAGCTTTAATACCACACATATCTGTGTGTGTGTGTTGCATAATTATTCGCTTTTGTGCGATCTTTAGCGTGCAAGCTTCAACAAAAATATGAGGACAAGCTGTTCGCCATAATTTGATCTGTATTCATCTGTGGAAGCATGCTGCCACAGGCAAACATACACAAACACAGGCGCACACACACACACACACACACACACACACACACACACACACACACACACACATACTCCGCTATTGCAGCACTTGTGGTTGGCCCTCATTCTCCTGACGCTGTGTTGACAAGCCCTGTAAAGCCTCTCTTGTGCCTAATAGGGCAATCCATCATCCCTCCAAAAAGCAGGTGAGGGCGTCGGATTAGAAGCTTCTCTGCGCATTGTCCTGTCACAACAGTCCTTATGTAGCTCTGACATTCACTGTCAATACTTTGTGTCTACACCTACATTTGGCTTATAACTCGGAGCCTGTGTTTTTATTTTGTTGCCCTTGTAGGTAAATTTAGCCACAAACCTTGTTTATAAATTATATACAGTATGTTAATGTATTCAACAAAGACAATGACTATTTAGTATTGACTTTACACACCCACACTACAAAAAGGTCTCATGGAGGTTTATCTATAAACCCACAATACCATATGGAGACATGTCTATATAAGTGGCAATTCCACATCTCCATATGAGATGGCTGCCACTCACTTGAGTGGCTATAAAGGAAAATACCAATGGTTCCATTTACTTTTTGGAGTATGAGTCCCATCCCTGGGAGTGTAAAGTAATTTGAGTGACTATGTGGTTTATGTGACTGTGTGGTCGTGAGATGTGAAGCTGCAGAACGATCACGTGGGAATACTTTGGTTGAACAGCAGGCCTTGGAGCTATGCCTGACTCTTCCAGGCGGCCCTGTCACTCAGCAGAAGGCTGGACTTGGAATACTTGACCCTCACAGCTTCCACCCAAGACAGCTGAGTATTTACGTGGCCTTATTTATAACTGCAATGACTGCCTGCTGAACACTTTGCACAATATGATTTTAAAAAGCTTACCTTTTCTATATATGGACCTGTTGTGGGTACAGATTGCCAGTCTTTCCGTGCTGTGGCCACTGAAACTGCTAAAATACCATTAGAGCACAAATTCCAAGTGCCTACTGTTCCTCTGCGAATAAAAACAGGATGAGCAACCTAGAGGACCTTTGTAACTTCACTGGCCAACAGAATATCTGATGTTTCCTCACAGTCCACTCAGAAAGTGATTCCAGTATGACAAGAAAGCAGAACAAACACAATAGCACCTGAAACCAAAAGGGGCCCTATATTTAGGTGTGGATGTAATGGATGTGACATACAAGGTAAGTTTTCAATATACGCATATTATTTTGCTGAGGTCATTCCACCATCTGTGTTCAGCATATATTTTCAGTGTCTCTCAGTGAACAGGACCTCCTCACACACTGTTTGAGTCCTGCTTTGGATCAGAGGATGACACCTCTCTGAAGTCCTGTGGCTCTGATAAACAATAATGTTCCTCTCCAAATACAGCTACTGGGCTGGGACAAACTCCTGGAGATGGATGGAACGTCTACTAGATTTGCTTATTAATTAACACTGCCTAGGTGGCCATCACAAATCATATGTATTGTTGTAGACAGGAAAATCATCAGTTGTCAGTAGCAGGTGGCGAGTAAGTAGATTATATAATACAACTTGTGCTTAAAAATTGCAGATAAAGGCTTAATTATTAGAAGCATTTGTTATCAGAAGATGAATTCCCTACTGGGTGTCTGGATTGGCTGAGTTTATTTAGTATGTTCAGCACATGGCTGCCAAGCCTGCACAAATGAACCCCCCTCAGGCATTTCATCTGCTCCTGGAAAGGCCCTTCAGTGCAGACAGTGTCTGGGATCCCTAACAGTTTAGCAGTCAGCAGTGGTGGAAGTACTGAGGTCCTTTACTTATGTACAACTACAAATACCTCAGTGTAATAAGACTCTGTTACTCTGTTAATTTTTACTTTGCTAGTAAAAAGGTACATTTAGAATAAAATTTTTGTAAAAGTACAAAAGTATTGGCAGCCAAATATACTTGAAATATCAAAGGTAAAACTACCCAATGCCACATCTCTCATCACCATATTTTATATTATTGGATCATATTTACTGATGCAGGCTACAGCAGATTCTTCTGACCCTAAATAGGAATAAACAGTATAGATGATGGATGGGTGGATGGATTGATTGACGCAGCACTGTGTTCATAATTTAATATTGCAGCTGGTAAAGGTGGAGGTAATGTTAACATATATGCTTATAATTAGAAGTACTTAGCGAGATAGCTTGTGTAATCTCCACATGGATCAATAAAGTTTTATGATTATACTGTATTTTGTTTTATTAATTTGATTTCAAAAAATAACTACTAATTAATGTTATAAACCAAATGTAGTGGTGTAAAAGTACGATATTTTTCTCTGAAATGTAGTGAAGTCAAAGTATGAAGTAGCAGAAATGGAAATACAGATAGTCTACCTCAAAACTGAACTTAAATCCAGTACTTGGTTGCTTTCCAACTCTCTGGAGATATTTCAGGGGCTTCTTTCAGCTTTGTGAGTAGAACAAATTTAGTGGGTAGTTTCAGGAAGTGGCTTCTCAGGTCGACCAGCCAGTCACTCACTCAACTTTTACCACAAAGCACTGAGACATGAGGAGCAGTCAGCAGCTGCTGGGCACTGTTTATATCCAGCTTATGTGTTTTTATTCAGGCTGGTGTAAGAGCAACCATTATGAGTTTATTTTGAGACATGCAGAACAAGGTGAGCCCTTGCTAGGCCATTAGGATGCACACGATCTATCATCTGACCACATTATGAGGTGGAATACGTGTTCAGATCATCTCAGTAAAATACAACAGTGTAAACTTACTCCCCTAGAAATAAATTCTTTCATTCAAAGTAATATTTTCAGCTGTGCAGTTTCCTCTCACCAGTGTTATATAAAAATATTGTTTTAATGAATAATTAATATGTAAGCAGCATTTTTCCTTTGTTGCTGATTGAATTGGGTTGAATTATTTAATCTACGATTATTTGAAAAACTGACAATGTGTGCTGTATGTAAATTCTCAAACTACAATGTTGCATCAATGATTATTGCTCAATGATTGTCTGTGGTTTGGATTACATCTTATTATACGTCACCTTGGACAAAAGCATCTGCCAAATAAATAAAGAAATGGAAACAAATGCTGGCATGAAAAGAGCCATGCACTCTCCAGTTCCCTGTAGTTCCCTCTAAAATGCACATTGCCCAGCTGGTAGACTTGCAAACCACCATGATAGCTTAAAGAGATTAATGTTGTTGCCCAAACATATTTCAACACCACCCACTGATCAAACAGACATCAGTCACTGTTAATACCCGAAAATATGTTTCCCCAGACAAATAGGCCACAAGCATGTAACCTAAAATTATATCACAGGGAAATTTATCATGTCATATGACAGAGATCCTGCATCAGGACCTTATTCTTAGCTGCCTCATACCTCATCAGTACTGGGATGGTTTGCATATCACCTCACAGTCACAGACAAACAGTATTCATACTGTATAAAATACTGTTTGGTCTAAACGGCACAGAGAAATTTATCTTTCACCTTGAATGTGATTGTACCTACCAGTTATAAAAAGCCTTGTTTCTCAAATTTTGTCTTACCTCCTGGCAGGCTAATGGGTCCACAGCCATGCCCCTCCACATAGTTTTCTGAGGTAATGTAAATGTGCTTCTTGCATATTCTCCACAGGCCAAAGTGGGCCGCCTCACAGGTCTCATTGAGCTTCTCCACCCGTGGGCTGAGAACTGCCCAATAGTCCGTTACCACTGCCGTGAACATGCAAGCCATACCGACCAGCAGCACGAACATGGCAATCTTTATCTTTGTGCTCTTGTGCATGGTTCTAGGTGATGAAGTTTCAGTTCAGTAAATATTCTTGCTCTGATATGATGAAAAAAAAAAAAAAATGAAGCAGGTTGTTCTGCAATGTGGAGACACGTGTCTGTGTCCCAGGGGCTGCTTTCCTCAGTGACTGCAGCAAGCCTTCCAGAAAGTCCCTTTTTCTATCGCTGTCTGTCTTCTCTGCCCCTGCTGCAAATCTGTGCCTCTGGCTTGATGGGAAAAGGGTCAGACTGCTCCTGTCCTAGTTTCAAGTCACCTCTTTCCTATTCCCTATCTATGAATTGCAAGTTTAGACTTACAGCTGTTGAGCTAGATCAGTAAAGTTGATGACCAAACCAACTGTGCCATGGTGGACAGTGGGTGTGGGGGCTGCTCCATGTGTCGCTAAGTATTTTGCTGTGGGAGGGGGGGAGTCG